>NW_020697213.1:1130700-1141209 GCF_002925995.2 Terrapene triunguis
CTCTCGAGGTCCCTTCCAGTCCTAGAATCTATGAATCTATGAATCTTGGTGATGCCAAGGGCAGTCTTTAAGAGTACTAATTGTAAAGAAAATCCACACCTAGGAGCCGTGCTTTTGCTTCAGACAAGACGTACTCTGCGCGGCCCGGCAAGTAATTTGCCATCAAGGACCAGAAGGGATGTAAACAGTGTTGTAACAATTATGGTGTAATATTCCCCCCCAAACACACACACACACACACACACTTTTGGAATCTTTAAACTCTAGCTCAAAATCTTTTGACTCTATCCCTCTTCCCTCTTCCCTTCTCATGCTGCTATTTTAAATGGGCATTTTATCAATAGAATGTGAAGGTGTTGCAGGTACGTTGTGCAGCAAAGGATGTGACCGAGTGATGAGCAAACTCTATATGTAACACTAAGCAGTAAAGAAACAGTTCATAGACTCACTCATCTCTGATAGCTGCCTTCCTTCCCTGGGCTTCAGGGAGAAGAATGTCAGTGAATTGTACTTCACTAATTCCTTTCACAATCATCGTAGGCAAGCTGTAAAAGCAGTAGATATGATCCCAGATAATTAAATTTATCCAACCAAGGGGCTGCCCAAAGAAATTGGAAGAAGACTAGGCATGGGTCACTCAGCTATGGCTTCCCTTAAGCAAGTAGAAAAACCATGGCATCTCGAAATGTACGAAGGTGGGACTGGTGAAAAGCCTAATTTTTTCTATAATGATTTATAAATGTGAATCGTGGGAAGTTGATGCTGCTGACAAGAAAAAAATTGAAGCTTATGAAATGTGGTGCAGATGAAGACTCTTGCATATCTCCTGAATAGAAAAAAAGATGAATGCCTATGTTAGAAATATTATTGGAAAGAAGCAGACCCTGATGTCAGAAATCAAAGACACATATGTATGTACTTTGGTCATGTTAGGTATAGAGGTGGAAATAACCTTGATAACGTGATCATGGAGAGAATGGTGGAACATCCTCCTAGTCGGGCTCAACATGGGAGGAGATGGATGGATGGTGTGCACCAGATCACTGAAAGGTCAGCTGCTGAATGCTTAAAGTGAGCGATGGATCGTGAAGGCTTCTGAACATTCTGCTATGTATATTCAGACATGAATAAATAGATTTACTTACTTTAATTCCTCCCATGAACTGTGGCACAGGCTTTTTCACCAATGAATAACTTTAAGATGTGACTTCCCTCTCTCCTTTTTATATCAACCCTTTCTGGAAACTTTTGCCTGAATTTATTTAATTTCTTTGAAAGAAACTTTCACAAGATCACACGCACACAAAAATACTGTCAGTTTTCTATATTTCTTTTAACCTGAAAACAACTACTCCTTTTAAAGATAAGCTGCTCCATAACTAGGAAAACCACTCAAAATTTCTTTGAGAAAATGATTAGTGAATTGAAAGCAAAAATTGCATGTTATATTAGTCTCGGTGGAATAGTTTTTATTTTAACAGCGTTACAGGATATTCATAAAAAAACCCACATTACTTCAGGCAGCAGCCAAATTCCTGATGTGAAAGCTCCAAATATTCTGGTGTGGTCCTCAGCTTTTCAGCTTCCTTCTTGTAGACATAGTTGTCATAGGTTGTGCAGGGTATAGCCTAAAATAGGCCTTCCTGCCTTACTAGTCACTTCCCCGCTGTTTACATGGAACTATCCCAGACTGATAGTTCTTCAGCGTGTTTGTGTTTTTGTTTAGAAGTTACCTTAAAAGATATAAGTTGGGGACTGAGGTGGGCAACGTGTGTTTTTTTTCCAGTTTCCGAAGTCATAAATGGAGACTTAGGAGATCTGACTTCCATGTTTTTCTCCTCCCTTCTGCTAATAAACCCAGGACCAAGACCCACTCGCTTCAACAAGCTCAGTGTAAACGGAACTGTTTGAAGTTGATCCTTCTGAAGTAAAACCACTGAAAGGAGGCTGACAACCTTTCTCTTCTGTTGGTGTTTGGAATGAGAAAGGGAAATCAATGTCAGTTAAAATTCTCTCTTTATTGGGATCTCACTGTAACTCGATGTTTTGGTGTTTCAAACACACTCCAAAGCATGTCCTTGCTCTCTAGCCAGGTCTGGATTTATTCCTGTAGAAATAGAAATGATGACATTTAGTCCCATTAGCAAAACAAAACAACAACAAAACCCACCACTTTTATTTCTTCTTCAACTACATCACAGAGACAGCAGCTTTGTTCTTCCCCCACCCACACACAAGTTCTGTTCTTTTATTGTTCTTTAGTTGCACGCGAGTCGTATTTTCTCCAGTACAACTGGGGAAAAATAAAGCATTCTGGCCCATATTGTTTTAGGTTGTTGAAACATCTATATAACCTCTGTCATTTAGTGTAGATTCACTCACAAGATGTAGTTCTATCAGAATGTGGGTAGCACACACTTGGGTCAGCTAGAAAGCATTGGGCCTGGCTGACAGAGTAGTACTGGCATGAAGTGGTAGAGCTGGTTGGAAAAGGGAATTTTCATCCTGTGGGAAATTCTGATGTTTTGACATTTGTTTTTGTCTTGAATCCGGATGAAATATCAACATTTTTCACATATGAAAAATTTCAGAAACATTTCAATTTGGAACTGTCAAAAAAATTTAATGTTTTTGATCAAAAGAAAGTTTTTGACATTTCAAATAAAATATTTTCATTTAGAAATGTTAATTCAAAACAGAATTTTCATTTTGGACCAACATTTCCATTTAGAACGACCTGCTGGTAGCACACAGGAGTGGCATAATGCAGATAACAGCTGGAACAATCTTCTCTCCTAAAGTTCCATCCTTGGTCCCCTGTTCTTCTCTCTACACCTCACATTTCTAAGGGTATGTCTACACTTACCGTGGGTTGACGCTACGGCGATCGATCCACCGGGACTTGATTTAGCAGGTCTAGTGAAGACCACAGATTGCTCTCCCATCGATTCCGGTACTCCACTGGAATGAGAACCATACGGTAAGTTGATGGCAGAGTTTCTCCCTTTGATCCAGCGTGGTGTACACACCGCAATAAGTCAACCTAAACTACGTTGACTTCAGCTACGTTATTCATGTAGCTGGAGTTGCGCAACTTAGGTTGACTTAACCCCGCAGTGTAGACCTGCCCTAAGTGTCCTTATCCACAAATGTGACTTGTAATACCATCTTTACACCAACAACTCACATATCTATCTCTCTACTAAAGCAAGGATGTAGCCACAGATGGGCCTGGGTTGGCATGGCCCACTCAATTAGCACCCAAATCTGGATGTATCTGAACCCCCCTCCCTCCCTTACAACAACAATGTGGCAGTGGTGGACTGCTCAAGGGGCCGGGCAAGGAGATGGAGAGCATCCACTCCCGAAAGCTTCTATCCACTCCTGGGAGCTTCTGCCTGCTCCCACCCTATACCCACCAGGGAAGGCAGGGACACACTACTAAGCGGAACACAGCTGCCCTACAGAGACCTGTATGGGCTCCTCATAGCCGTGCAGATTAGGAGGGCTTTGAATGGAATTGATGCTTCTAAGTCAGATAGGCACCTTTGAAAATCCCACTCTTAATGAATTGCTCAAAGCAGGTTGTGACAGAGAAATGGCCCAGGCCAAGTCCCAGTCCAGCAGCTTGTTGAAATGAGCACGTGTTCAAGACCCAGACTCCATGTATCCGAAGAAGTGGGGTTTTTTACCCACGAAAGCGTATGCCCTAATAAATCTGTTAGTCTTTAAGGTGCCACTGGACTCCTTGGTGTTTGTGTGCACACCCAGGCTGATACCCGTCCTTTCTGGTCTGGTATGACTATGTCTAGACTTGGTTTCCACACTGGATGCCAGTAGATCATATAAGTCAATGATAGCCTTTCTGTTATGGAAAGAGTAATCAATATACTCTCTATCTGTTATGTTCAGTACCCCTGGGCATCTGTCTTATATTCTGTCTAGTCCCCTCTGTCACTGCCTCTTTTCTAGCACTACATAGCAAGCAAGGGTGTACGCACGGCCCATATCTATTTCACAAACGTTGGATCAGTACTATTGACAGTACCAGAGACAAAATGAAATAGCCACATCTTTCTCCAACAAAACCTCCTTATTCTTCTGGACAGCCAGTTTATATTTGGGCCCATTGCTAGTCACAGATAAATATTAAAGTACAATAACAAAGATACTACATGGCAGGGAGGGACAATAATCCATAAGATAAATTTTCTTAATACAAAACCTCCTGACAAATATCCCATCGTTTGGCAAATGTAGCGTGGCAACACTTCCATGGTGTCTTCATCGGCAGATTTACTGAAAATCTACAGTCCACTACTGTTACCTGTCACCCAAATGTTTGACGGTAACATGACTTTCTTAGCAAAGCACTGTGCTACTGCAGGCAAGAAGAAAGTTTAGATTGAAATCTTCATGTAAGGAGCCAGCCAGTTATATGTTGATTGCAGCTGTTGAAATACCTGTGGCTGTAAAGCACTGCAACCTTGTATTCTGGTGAGGCTACACAATGGGATTCAGTTGCTTTGCTCAGTTACTCACTGACTGCCTTCAGGTTAGTTGAATATGTCCATTAAGGTATACTTTAAAGGCTGAGCAGTGCACATGGTTGTTGGCAGGGCCGGCTCCAGGCACCAAGCACCCAAGCTGGTGCTTGGGGCGGCACCTGGAGGGGGGCGGCGCGGCGCTCTGGCTGCCGGGGGGAGAGCCGAGCCGAGCCCCAGCCGGGGCTCGCCGCCCTCTCGCCGCCCTGCCCCCGGCGCTCTGGCCGCCGGGGGAGGGGCGGGAGAGCCGAGCACCCGCCGGGGCTCGCGGCCCTGCCCCCGGCGCTCTGGCCGCCGGGGGAGGGGCGGGAGAGCCGAGCACCCGCCGGGGCTCGCGGCCCTGCCCCCGGCGCTCTGGCCGCCGGGGGAGGGGCGGGAGAGCCGAGCATCCGCCGGGGCTCGCGGCCCTGCCCCCGGAGCCCCCCCCCGGGGGCTCCGGGCGCCCCCCCCGGGCAAAAAGGGGGGGGGGGGGGGGGGGGGGCGGCCGGAGGCTTTTTTGCCTGGGGCGGCAAAAAAGCCAGAGCCGGCCCTGGTTGTTGGACACCAACATTGCCATATTAACTAACTAGTTTGTTTCACCATGTTGAGCAACCTGTTAGATCTCTGGCCCTGAAGTTTTAGTAATGGGAAGCAGGGGCGGCTCTATGTATTTTGCCGCCCCAAGCACGGCAATCAGGCAGCCTTCGGCGGCATGCGTGCGGGAGGTCTGCCGGTCCCGCGCCTTCGGCGTACCCGCCGCCAAATTGCTGCCAAAACCGCGGGACCGGCGAACCTCCCGCAGGCATGCCGCCGAAGGCAGCCTCACTGCCGCCCTCATGGTCACCGGCAGGCCACCCCCTGCGGCTTGCCGCCCCAGGCACACGCTTGGTGTGCTGGTGCCTGGAGTCGCCCCGATGGGAAAGTGTCAGAGCAATGCATCTCATATGTGCCCACTAATTACTAGGAGCATAATACTGGCATGATGTTCTAAAACACTGGGCCAACTGTGGACTCCATTGGCAATAGTTGCATATACACACATTAATTTGTGAGAAGTCTTCATAGGCTATTGCTATTCAGGAGCCACTAACATCCAGTGAGATGCTTGGATATACATTATATTATTGATTGCCAGATGAAAGCAGTTGGAGCGTTGCTGACAAGCTCATATCAGGCAATGTCAAAGTAGAAAGGTTACCAAGGTGGATCCTGCAACCTTGATGAATCTTGTTTTCACTCAAGCACTTGAAACCAATTTTCTCAGCTAGTTCAAGGCAGTGACAATTCTAAGAGTTCCTCCAGTACTGTTCCACATCCACATGATCTGGGACACCAAATCCTGTTGATGTTTTGCAAAGGAGAAATCTCAACTTCATTGTGGGGGAATCCAATGATTGTACAGGTGATTACAGAAAAGTAAAATGCACTGTTAGTGGAGGAGAGAAATAAGTCCCTGAGTCTGAGATGGGCCAAGAAGCAAGGAATAACTAATTCAGCAAACTCGAGGAGTTACTCTCAAAATTTCCTTGCTGATGTACAGTGTCAATGACAAAACATCAAAACTGTTTTTAAATAAACAATGGTCCATTACCATAAAGTTTCCAAAGCTACATGCAGATGGTCATGAATAGAATTGGTTGAAAATTTTCTAAAGAAAAGTATTTTTGTAAAAAAAAAAAAAAAAAAAAAGCCTATTTTGGAAAACACATTTTTGTGACAAACCTTTAACTTCAATTTTTTTCATTTTTCTCTACATTTGTTACTTATTTTTTATTGAAAACATTGAAATTGTTATTAAAAAGAAACAAAACCTAATTTCAATAACCATTTCAAAAAAGTTTTGATAACATGTTCAGTAAAAATTTTAGTTTTTTCACAGACTCAGATATGGATCTGTTTAAAAAGCTGTGAAATTGAAACAATGGAATTTTTTCACAGAAATTGTATTTTTTAATCAGATGCCATTGCAAGTGCCATTTAGTCGAGGGAGAGGTCTAAACCATTGAAATAAACAGTGAATAAGAACACACACTTACAGTGTAAGCTCTTAAAATGTTCACTATCTGTTCCTACCCCTTTGAAGTCATCGCTTTTAGTACCGTTCCTGCCCATATCCAATCGATACCGCTGGGCATCAAGTAACTGTTGTTTGTATGCAATCAGATCAGATCCAATCAGATCAGAGGTCTATAAAATCATGACTGGTGTGGAGCAAGTGAATAGGGAAGTGTTATTTACTCCTTCATAAAACACAGAAACCAGGAGGGGTCACCCAATGAATTAGTAGGTTAGCAGGTTTAAAGCAAACACAAGGAAGTACTTCTTTACAGAACACACAGTGGAACTCGTTGCCAGGGGATGTTGCGAAGGCCAAAATTATAACTGTGTTCAGAAAAGAATTAGATAAATTCATGGATTAGATAAGGTCCATTAATGGCTATTAGCCAAGATGGTCAGGCTAATCCTCTGTTTGCCAGAAGCTGGGACTGGAGGATAGGGGATGGATCACTTGATAATTGCCCTGTTCTGCTAATTCCCTGTAAAACATCTGGCATTGGCCACTGTTAGAAGACCGGATACTGGATTAGATGGGTCATGGGTCTGACCCAGCATGGCCATTCTTATGTTCTTATCCACAAGGTATCTTGGCCTTGGAAGAGATGTCAAGTTTGTTATAGACATTAATATTCCTTTTGATTATTTTAAATGAGTGCATGGCATTGTGACTGGGGACATGGACAATGGTGTACTGTTGTGATGTGTAGGCCTGACTGCTTTGTGTAACCTTGCCACAACAGCACATAGGCACACAATGTTTGGATTGGATTATCATTTGCCTAATGGAAATGGATATCTTTATCACCTAGGTCTAGAGTCATGGATTGTGATGTGTGTGGATAAGGTGTGCTGCATACTAGGATGTTAGACCTGGAGAGGGTATGTCAGTCTACATTTTATATCTCTAGCATATGTTCACAAAGTTCTTTCACCTAGGTCTTTGGATGGATGACTTCAGCAATGTGATGCTGTCATGCTTGAGGAATAAGGTGTTGTGTTAAAATAGTAGCACGCTTAGCTACAGCATCTGACACCCAATCAGAACTAATAGTGTTGTCCACAGATTTGTTGGCTTCTGCCTGGCTATCAAAGAGATGGGTTTGCCAACCCATGGCTTTCTCTTGTGTAGGTCTCCCTTCTGATTGCAATTATCGATTCGCATTCTTTTTTAAATGGGTTGTTTCATGTTTTACTTAAATCCAGGAGCGCAGAAAAGGCCAGAGCTCAGTATTGTCCACCTCAGAGTCCCCCCTAGGTATTTCACAGCCCCAGACCCCCCGAGGCACAGTTCTGATGGGCAGTGATAGAAAACTGCAGCAGAGAAGGATGATGCAGCCAGACAGCCACAATGACGTAACACTAACAGTGCAATTTCTATGCAAGTCCCAGACGCTATCATTGAAATACGTCACCGTGAAGCATTATCGTGTCTCCTGCTTCAAAATCCCTGGCTAGGGAACTTACTTGAGAATAATATCAGACTGTCTGTAAGTGCTAGTGCATCTCTGTCAAAATGTCTGCAGGAATGAGGGGAGCAGTTACATCTGTGTTGCAAAGTCCAGGACTGTGTTCATCCGTAGTACCCATGATGAAAGCTCCAGAGCCCAAGGAAAACTGCCCTGAGACAGAGGCCATCCGTGCAGTGCCGTCTTGTCATAGCTGGAATGCTAGTAGCAGCAGCAGCACACCAGGTTACAATGCAGCTGGATTCATAACCTGTGCTGAATTAGCTACAGCTGTATTCGATGTGCACCTCCGCTTTATGATCCTGTGCTATGCAGGAGGATAGACTGGATGATCAGAATGGTCCCTTCCAGCCTACAATCTATGAATCCCAACATCAGAGGTGAACTGAAACATCACTTTCAGTTTGCAGCTGGCTCCAGGGGCCATCCCCATTAGGACCAGCGAAATGCCAGGCAGCTAATACACATTTAAAAGCAAACTGCTACTACAGTTCAGCTCCCGTCTCTTAGAGAAATAATATCCATTCCTTTTTCTAACCTCCCTCCTCTCCACCCCCCAAAAAAAGAAATTAGATATAGAAAAATACATTTAAATATCAGGTTGTTATTTACACTGATGATAACCAGGAAATGAAAAGTTAAGCCTTGCGCTGCGTCCTTAACTCGGTGCCTCCACATTCCCCTCTCTCCAATGGTGCAAATTAAGGCTGAAGCATCATCGTGAACTTTCAATTTCCTGGCTGTTGTCAGTTAATGTCACAATGTTACTGTCATACAAACTTCTTTTTCTTTTTTTAAAAGATTTACACACAATGCACTCTAGCATCCCAGGGGAATATACAGGGGCAGGGATGCTAAATCGCTTTCAGGGGGTTTCATATTTCATCTACAATTAACTTATTTAATATTTTGTTGGGGGAAAAGTGACAAAATTTGATTCTAAATAATTAATATTAAAAACCATGCACTGCTCCGCAATTGCAGGGGGGAATTTGTAAAAGGAGGGGCTTTAAAATCTTTTTACCGTGATATTTACGCTATTAGTAGTACATTTCAGAGCATGCCATTAAAACATTGCTACTTCTTGAAGTATTCCTGTTTCAATCCTGCTGACAAAAATATCTGTCGTATCTTGACTGTCTCTGGATACCATAACATTTACCTGGACCAAACAGAGAATGAGAGGGGGTGAGGGAGGAGATTGAGTGTTAGAAACGGTGTGTGCTAAACAGGTGTTCCAGGAGAGCATCTTCACTGTCTGAAAGGAGAGGCTTTTGGCAGAGTAAAAGTCCAGCTGAGCCGCACAAGAACACAGGTCAGATTTGAGACTCAGAAATATGTTGTGGCAAAAATGTAACAAAATATTTCATGAAAGCACTAACCCACTTGAAGTTGCACTTCTTGAGTGGTTGGAGACACTTGGACTTTGGCCGTATGCTTCGTTATGCACCCTTGGCATGGCACTTTCGTGCGTTAGCTAAACACCTTGTTATCTGTTACGGTTTACTTCTAAGTCTCTCTTCTATTGCTCCTATTTCTTCCATCTGGGGGAGGGAGAATGACAGGTTTTTGATTGTGTTTTAAATTCAGCCCATTATGTCCATCTTTCAGTAACAGGTGATAGATGTGCTATAATTTTTTTCATATGAATTCATAACCCTTCTTGTTCTACCTTTGCTCAGTCTGTCTCCCTTCCAGTCTGTTCAGTGGTCAGGCTTGTGGCAGGTGCATCTTTCTTTATTGCCTTGAAAAATAGTGTACTTTTATTCTTATTAAACTCACAATATCTTCAATGAAATTCAAATTTATCTGTAGAAGTCACACTATTTGTAATGTGAATCATAAACATCAGTAATGCAATTTTAAGGAGCTGATTTCCCACATAAGAAGAAAAATCTTTGAATCTAGCAATCCAGCTTTCCTGCTTTGAACAAAGTTTCTGGTGATATCTTTCCATATTCTGTACGATACTTTAAGAGTATTGAGGCAAAAGGGAAAGAGACCTTGTAAAAAGGATACCCTTCTCTATCTATTTATATATACACACATATGTGTTTATACATGTGTATGATTGCTTTGTGTATACACATAGGCACAGATGGAGAGGAAGAAAGAGTTAGATTTAAATATATACTAATATGTAATGTCACTGATTTCGATCTTGTGGTATACATATTGCCTGTAGAATACAGGTGATGGCTTTTTGCGTTTGTGTGTGTATATATATTGTAACAGTGTCAGCAATCATTACTATCAAATCCTGTTGTTGGCACTAACAGAGGTTATACGTGGTTTTTGAGGGATACGTTTACTTCCTTTCCCCCCCTAACATTAAAAAAATGTTTTTGATGGGAGCTCTTTTAGGATCAGGGCCGGCTCCAGGCACCAGGCAACCAAGCACATGCTTGGGGCGGCACCTGGTAAGGGGCGGCCAATCTTGGGGTGGCGGGAGGCAGCGCGGC